>NW_018480058.1:533876-580208 GCF_002113885.1 Mizuhopecten yessoensis | reverse complement strand
AATATTCATGTATTGTTATAATTATTGTTATTCAGGCAAGTTTTATCCCTTAAATAACGAGTATTAGACATAAGCTGGTGTGGGTGTGGGTGTGCATGAGTGTGAGAGGAAACGAATCACAACATTTTATATATTTAAGCATTGTACATATCTACCGGAATTAGAAGAAGACTGATATAGGCAAAGCCTGTTGTCTTATTCTTTTGTCAATACTGTTCAAATATCTTCTTTAATGTTAACTTATATGTTTGTATTATATATGTATTGTCAATAAAATACTTTTGAAATTAACCTTCCCCCTCTCCACCTACACAAACACACATAGTTTCCCTTCTCTACTCATATGCCTCTCGCACTTGGCCTACAGTTGTGTAATGTGTATTTAGAAAATCAAATCAATTTATATTCATCTTGTAGTGATTAGTGGCTTTGAGACAACTCCAAAATCATATGGTAAAATGGTACTATACATGTAGTAAGTGTAGTCAGATTTCATTACGTCGTTGTATCTAAGTCATTTATATATACTGTACTTACTTTCCACAGTGACGTTATTGCGATATCAGATTGAGGTTATGTAACACATTGTTAGTAATTAAAAATGCATCAACTCGTACAAATTCATGAATTGTAATAACATGAGTACTTTCCTTTTCCATCGAAAACGCAGCCGTGTGTTCAGCGCGCGAACGACATGTTCAATTGTACGCACGCCAGACTTATATGTCGTTCGCACGACATAATTATAGCATGCGCACGACATATAAACTCGTTCTCACGACACAATTATAGCATGCGCACGACATATTAATTAACTCGTTCGCACGGCATAATTATCTCATGCGCACGACATAGTTATCTCGTGCGCACGAAATATTAACTCGTGCGCACGAGATACAAAAATAATATCAGCATGTCCCCAAAGGGGCTCCGTAATAACGAGATAAGCTATCTTGTTATAACGAGATAAGAAAAAATCAAGATTACCAGTATAGGCTTCCGTATTTTAAAATACCTACACACATTCATTCGAGATTTTCGAAATTTACTCGAACACGTATGAAGACAAAATACGAGAACATCCGAAAACATCCAACATGGCTGCCCTTGGATTTAAGGGTTTGACGCGGACAGGACTTGTACTGTTTACGGTCGGTTTGGCGTTTGGTTTCTTTTTAACATACTTTTTTACAACGACACGGTCATGGACACCGCTAAATACGGGACATATGTCTCGTGCACAATACGTGAAGAACCTGATACCACTTCGTCCCGAACACCACATGGACAATGATGAGACGGGCCCAGATAAGTCGGTGTCCTGGGTGGATGAGGCGTTTCACAGCCACGCAGGTTAATGTTTATACAAAGCAGGGATTTGAAGTGCACTACACATCCCTTTACAAAGACAGGCGTTATGTGCTGTCTGAAGAGTGTATCCATATATATATGCGAATAATTGGTTATGGGTTTTGTTGTGTAGTGTGTGTCTGCAGTAGTGATCAGGTCGAATGTCTCGGTGCTCCTAACGCAAGATTAGCCCGAGTTTCCTCTGCCCCTGACACCAGACTAAGACATTTTGTCAGATAGATGTCTGGTGGGGCCAACACCAGATACCTGTCTGTCAAAATGTACTAGTCTGGTGTCGACAGAGCCAGAGGAAACTCGGGCTAAGTACTAGGTATACAGCTGTGTGCCATCAATTAAGACGATTTTTCACAAGGTGGTGGTTAAAAAGAAAACACTTTTTTAATGATAAAAGAATAAAAAAACAAAGGTAATTTAGAGTTATGATAGGTAGGACATGTAAAATGTGATGGCAGCTAGATCTGAAATTTAGGTATCAACAATGTTGGTGCCTGTGTAATAGGACTAGGAATAGTGATAAAGATAGTGCCGTCGCTGGGGCTTGAACCCGCGACCCTTGGCTCTCCAGCCCCATTCTCTACCGCTGAGCTAAAGGGAATTCCCTACAGCTGACGCTTGTAAGGCAACCTAATTAATCCACATCTTTTACACCTGTACATGTGGGCAGATGCATGCATATGGGGCATAATGTTAACTAGTACTAATATTAATAATACCCGGCCTTCTCTGCCCCGGCACAATATATAAAAAAAAATCTCTCCTCATAAGAAAGCTACGTTATCGCAGCTTAATGTTAACGTGCAAAACACTTTTTGTCTCTCCGAGTCTCAGCATCAAACAAGAGTCATGTGGCAACTTTTCATGTAAAACTCTCTTGTAACAGGAAAGATCTAGTATTGTGCTTCTACTGGAGATCAAACTGGCGATCACCGGCTAAATCCTAGTCGGATGCTCTACCACTAAACTAAAGGGAATTTCCCTCTAGTGCAAAGCTAGAAGATGACCATAACCCTTGGTACAAATTAAATCTGCAACACTTCTCGCCCCTTTTGAAATGTGTTTTCCCTTAAAAACCACAATTTAGGTCCTCGGCCACCATTTGTAACAGGAAAGAGAATATTGTGCTTCCATCGGGGATCGAACCTGCGAGGGAGGAATGAAGAGAACCTGGACTGGGTCGATGGTCAGCAGCCAGATAACTCATGATCAATTGGTAGAGTGTCCGTATAGAGTTCAGAGGGTCCCGGTTCGAACCCTGGTCTAGCTGTGCCTTTTTCTGCTCCTATTACACTATTATTTTTATATTTTTTATATTTGACAATATCGCCCTGTTGCCGCTTCTTTCCAAATTTGACAAGGGAAAATTTCTGCCTAAAATAGTCACAGCATGTCATCCTTTTCAAGCTTTGGAACTCTGAAGAATAGTATATAGTTTTGATAAACTATACAGAGTTACAAACAAACCAAATATACATTACACTATGTTTTAATGTGGCACGATAGATATAATGATGTTTGTATTTTGTTATTGCAGATTAATTACAATTTCATATATGCAAAAACGTTCAAAAATATAGTTGGTTACCTTAATTATTGTTCATGTGCTGTTTAAATAGTTCACTCTAACACATGTCCATATGTTGATCATGAGTATATCTTAAATCTTCTCTGTTATTTCATTACCAACAGGTGAATCAGATGCAGAAGCAAAGATGTTATCAAAGAAGGTTCGTGTTCTGTGTTGGGTAATGACTGGGCCTAATAACATTGAGACCAAGGCTAGACATGTGAAAGCAACGTGGGGTACACGCTGTAACAAACTGATCTTCATGAGTTCCCAAGAGGTTAAAGATCTACCAGCTGTTGCTCTGCCGGTTAAAGAAGGGCGAGATAACCTCTGGGCTAAGACAAAAGAGGCGTTTAAGTACATCTACAAACACCACATGAATGATGCCGATTGGTTCATGAAAGCTGATGATGACACTTTCGTTATTGTGGAAAATCTGCGACATTTTCTAAATGACAAAATGTCTGAGACTCCAGTGTATTATGGGCGGCGATTTAAGCCTTATGTTCGACAAGGCTATATGAGTGGTGGGGCTGGGTATGTTCTTAGTCACAAAGCGGTACAGCTTCTGGTGGAAAAGGGAATAGATGACAGTTCTGTTTGTCGATCCGATGATGGAGGTGCAGAAGACCTGGAACTAGGACGATGTATGCAGAAACTTGGAATAGAGGCAGGCGATTCGAGGGATGAAATGGAGAGAGAGAGATTTATGCCATTTGTCCCTGAACACCATCTAATACCTGGTATACTCCCAAAAGACATGTGGTACTGGAGCTACAGCTTCTACCCAGCCAAACAGGTAAGTATATATAAACATATAAATTGTAACAGCAAAAGGATTAATGCAGGAATAGAAAGTTAGTACCTTACTGTACTTTGTAATAGGAGAAAATATGCACTGTAGCCGCATGACCCGCCGGCGGGAAGGGTTGCCGCAGGTCTGAGTCAGGGGAGCATGGATGATATCAACCATCGGATATCCATATGAATAAAGCATTTGTGTGACTGTTATTTAATATAATGTTTACCCTAAATAGGGCCAGCCGTAAATAGTGTCGTAAAAAATATCAGCAATGCAACATGGAACACAGGGAAAATGAAATAAATCACTGGAGTCGTCGAACTGATGAAATAAAAACAAAAACGAACCAAAACAGTATTTTTAGTTACAAGATAGGGAGTTTGTAACCGAAATAAGGGAAAATAATGCCGAAATTAGAAAGGGGTATAGACACTTATTTGGTCATAAAAAATGCCGGTATATATCCATGAACAGGTGTAACATCTACGAAAGATCTGTACTTGTATGGATGTTTCTGTTGACATTATCAATATAATGTAACTGTCACATGATTATTTGTTGATACTGGCAAACGATGCGTAATTGAAATGTGTATTTCTCTTTACAGGGGCCAGACTGCTGTAGTGATTACGCCATTACCTTCCATTATGTAAACCCAAACATGATGTATGTGCTGGAGTACCTAGTGTACCATCTAAAGCCCTACGGCTACAACACTGTCAGTCAGGTACAGTGCAAAGGTCAGGAAGAGGTCATACAAAGGTCACAAGGTCAGGGCGAGAAGAAAGCAGCAGTTGAAGAAACAGAAAAAGAAATAGCAAAAGAGGAACATAAAGAAAAAACAGATGAACAAGTCAAAGAAAATGAAGAGAAACAAAACGAAGAAACTGGAAAAATAAATGCACATGAAAAGGATCAAGAAATGAAAGAAGAAAATCAGGAGCAAAATGTGGAAGAAAAAGCTCATGAGAATGAAGCTGAAAAAGAAGAAGAAAAACAAGAAAATACTGATACAAAGGATATAAAGAAAAATACTGAAACCGATAACAAAGTCAAACCTGAAGAAGAAAAAGTAGAAATAGATGAAGAAAGATTTCAACAGATAACTAACAAAATTATTGAAAAGGAGAATAAAGACAAGGTGGACATCAATAATGTAAAGCTTTATCAGGTGGACGCAGCAGTGAATACAGACGAGGAAATCAAAAAACCAAAGGAAACAATTGATAATGTAAAGTTATACAAACCAATAAATAGCTAACATTAAATTCAGAGCATGATACACGATATTTTTGTTATGCAATGGAACTTGTAAATATGTTTTATTTTGTAATATTATTCAGTTAAAGTCCCGTTTCATGATCAGCATTACAGTATTGTTCCTGGACAATATGAATGGATTTATTTATTGTACAAATGTCTATATAACATGTACATGTAATGAATACATATTACATTTTTAGTGTATATATATATATATATATATATATATCAATGGACTCACTCTATCAAGTCCATATATATATATATATATATGGACTTGATAGAGTGAGTCCATTGATATGACTCTATGAGGTCCACATAACAACATATTAACCAAGACAAAAGTCTGAGTCCTTAATTTTTATATTGAATATCATGTCTTTGGATAACATGAGATATCAGATATCCAAATACATAATGTAAAAGGGTGTTTTTTGGAATGAAATATCCAGATTTAGATTTAGAAAAATGAAGTTGTAGATATATATGTACTACTCACATTTTGTTAGGGATCACTTTTATTTTTGGGCATATGTGAAAATACATATTTGATTTGGTTTATACTGAGATATTTTTTGAAAAATTGATAGTTCTTTTAATTCATCAGCATGTAAAAATTCCAAAAATCGTAATTATAAATCACTCTTAGTGGTCTGGATGTTAGTGTGCGGGGGAAGGGGTCTTAATATGGGATCTGGGAATCAAACCCCCGTCGCCTTGTTGTAAGGCGAGTGCGTTATCTACTGCACCAACTGACCACCCAAGCTAATGCTACCTTTTCACATCCAATGGGGGAAATGAACCCTGACTGTCTTGGTGTAAGGAGAGTGCCCCACCGCGCCACCTGAGCCCACCCAATTTTGTAAGTTACATTTGTATGACTTTTTTTTTAATGGGACTATTTTTTTCTGTGATGTACAGCATAATTGTAGTTTTAAATTATATAATGTGTCATAATCAAAATGAATGAGGTGTTTTGCATATTTACTTTTTGAAAATATTTATTAATTCTACAAAGGACAAAAATCAAAGATTAATTTGAGAGTTTTGTAAGAAAATGGTTGAAATATTTTATTTTTTCAGGCGGGAGAGGGTAATGGGAGATTTGGTGTATTTTTTGTGATTAAATTATGTTTTATTTTAGTTTGAATTATGATTTGAATTTTGCAATTTTACATTATTGATTGATGTTTTTTTTCTTTTCTTTTAATTGTTATCACCTTACAAGTGGGAAAATTATAAACTCCCACAGAAATAGTTGACATGTCAATGGCATAGCCATCATGTAATGTACATGTACAATGAATTATACCATTTTACATACTTGCCATCTCTCCCTATTAAGGAGGGAGACTCCCGATTTTGGACCCTGAAATTGAGCATGTTCAACCGGTGAGTTTGCTGAACCATTCCTGTTTTCTAAGATCTAACTACTTTATCTGAAAGAACAGCTACAAAATGCCATTTAGAAGTGATATTTGTCCCTACTGTGTACATACACACATTTTATTTATGCTTTTTATTCTGAACATATAATCTCCTCCGTGGAAATTTCAAAAAGTTGGCAAGTATGATTTGATGCCAGTTTTGTTGTACATGTACACAGGTTTTACCAACATTGGCTGGTGACGACATTTCTTCTTTGATGTTATTCCCACCTTCTTAAAACATTCCATGCATTTCAATGTTAAATGTAGAGCTCATTGTTTATAAATATCATGTATCAGCACATGATAAACAACATGACTGATATTTGTCTTAAGAACATGATTGTTATTTGTCTTAAGAACATGACTGATATTTGTCTTATTGCAAGATTTTTTGACATTGAGTGGTACAGGAGATGTTAATTTATTGTTGAAGCACATAAGAAATAGTTATAGATATTTGTGATGGTAAATTTGATGTGATATAAACATCAGTAATGAACATTACATGTATACATTTATGATATAATGAACATGACATGTATACATTTATGATATAATGAACATTACATGTATACATTTATGATGTAATACACATTACATGTATACATTTATGATGTAATGAGCATTACATGTATACATTTATGATGTAATACACATTACATGGTTACATTTATGATGTAATGAACATTACATGTATACATATGATGTAATGAACAGGACATGTATACATTTATGATGTAATGAACTCTATTGCAGTACATGTACAGTACTTAATGAAGTATAACTTTACACGTTGTCTTTCACAGAAATTACAATGCCGGTATACTTCAAAGCCACTACATTGCACTGCAGTAACTGTAAACTAGCTCTGCTTGTGTACAGTCATTCTCATTCCAAGTGTAACAATTTATTAGCTCACCTAGCACAAAGTGCCAAGTGAGCTTATACCGTGGCGCGGCGTCCGTCGTCCGTCCTCGTCCGTCAACTTTTCCTTTAAACAACTTCTTGTGAAGAACGGACAGGCCTAGAGTCATGATATTTGGCTGAAAGCTTCGTTGGTAGGAGCCATACAAAGTTTGAGAACGAAAATGACCTTGACCTGTTTTCAAGATCACAGGGGTCAAATATGTCAAAAACTTCAAACGACTTCTTCTAAAGAACTAAAAGGTATAGAATCTTCATATTTGGCTGATGGCTTCCTTGGATAGAGCCCAAAAAAGTTTGAGAATGAAAATGACCTTGACCTACTTTCAAGGTCACAGGGGTCAAATGTGTCAAACACTTTAAATGACTTCTTCTGAAGAACTGAAAGGTATATAATCTTTATATTTGGCTGGTGGCTTCCTGGGATAGAGCCAAACAAAGTTTGAGAATGAAAACTAGTTTGACCTACTTTCAAGGTCACAGGGGTCATATATGTCAAAAGCTTCAAATGACTTCTTCTGAAGAACTGAAAGGTATAGAATCTGTATTTTTGATTGATGGCTTCCTTGGATAGAGCCCGACAAAGTTTGAGAATGAAAATGACCTTGACCTTCTTTCAAGGTCACAGGAGTCAAATGTGTCAGACACTTCAAACGACTTCTTCTGAAGAACTGAAAGGTATATAATCTCTATATTTGGCTTGTAGCTTCCTAGGAAAGAGCCGAACAAAGTTTGAGAATGAAAATGACCTTGACCTTCTTTTAAGGTCACATGAGGCAGATATGTCAAACACTTTAAACGACTTCTTCTGAAGAACTGGTAGTTATAAAATCTTAATATTTGGCAGGTGGCTTCCTGGGAAAGAGCCAAACAAAGTTTGCGAATGAAAATGACCTTGACCTACTTTCAAGGTCACAGCGTTCAAATATGTCAAACAGTTCAAACAGCTTCTTCTGAAGAATTAAAAGGCATAAAATTATAATATTTGGCTGGTGACTTCCCGGGATAGAGCTCACCAAAGTTTGCAAATGAAAATGACCTCAACCTACTTTAGAGGTCACAGAGGTCAACAACATTTTAATGGATTTGTTCTTGAGAACTAAAAGGAATGGATTCATAAGATTTGGCTGGTAGCTTTTTGGAATAGAGCTAACCAATTTGAGAAGGCAAATGACATTGACCTACTTACAAGATCACAGGGAAAAATATGTCAGCAACTTCTGAAGAAGAATCAAAAAGCATAGAATCTTATAATAATATTTTGCTGGTAGTTTCAACAGATGGAGCCAACAAAGTTTGCGAGGGAAATATTTTTAGTGCAATAGAATATTTAATGAGAATATTTTGCTATGACTGCTTAAATATTCAGGTGAGCGATACAGGCCCTCTTGGGCCTCTTGTTGGTTTGTGTTAAAAAACATAATCATATATTTATGACAGCATTGACATAAAATGTAAGTTTTAATCAGGTAATTAGATATGTATATTCTATGACATTGCCACTATACCTGGGGTTGGCTGAGCATCAAACATGGGCGCCAAATGTAACAGGACAACGAGAAATGCAACTCGAACTCGGGACCATCCGAACTCTAGACGGACGCTTTAGCTAGCCATTGACCCAGTCTAGTTCTGTTACAAATGTATCGGACCTCGTGTTGACATTATAATGACAACATAGTTGATACCAACATAATTCCTATGTACACTTATTTGAATAAATGCGGATTTTGATAATTCTCTGATTTTAAAATATTCTAAAATAGTCACCATCAACCCCGCCTGAAAGCAGTTCTCAATGTAAATGTACAAAATCAACCTTTTTTAGCACCTTTCATGCTTTCTCAGATGCACTGATTTATTTCTAGCACTAAGTAGATATACTCCTTATCTAAAGAACATTTGATAAAGGATAATAGGTAAGACGCACAAAGTGCTTATTCATGTAAACGTTGTAAGACATGGGTTGTAGAAGTTCTGTCTGAAACTGTCCGTCTCAAGTTGAAAGTAATATTGTGATTTATCTTTTTATTATGATGACATTTTGTTTCTGGTTGTTTTTAATAGATTGCAGATGTAATTAAAGAAATCAAAATGCATGACAAATATATATATATTGATGTTACTGCCAAAGTTTTTTTTTAGGTAACATGGTCCAGGAGTACTAGGAATAGTAAATACTGTAATACTGTATACCGGGGAATTTTAGCCCATTCAACTATTCATTCTTCACTGGTAAGATCTCTTCACCCATCGTAAATTTTGCCCTTAATATGTAATTCCTATGTATGGTATGTTATGTAGCAATTTTCGCTGTTATGATTAGTTTGCCCTCATTGCAGAGGGTGAAAAAGGTGAAATTATGACTGCGGCAGAACATTTCCCGGTATAGAGCATGCATTCAGTGCAACTTGTACACGAGGAAAGTATTGTAGTTAGGTAAAAACTCGCCTGGTATATTAACTTTTGTCCTTTACTCAAGGTTGATACTCTGCTTAAGTCAGAAATCTGCCATCTGATGCTGCCAAAGTTTCTTGTTCAATTTTGATGTCAGTCCAAATTTGCAAATATTTAATGAGGCGATTGCGATTATCAGATTCGTTGATATAATTTCTAGACAATATAAGTGAATGAATTATTAGATTCGAACAAACTTGTCTGTTAATCCTTTCACCACAGTGTAACTTTAGTAAACTGTACCATGCATTGGTCTGGATGAGTCCATTTCGGTCTACAGTGCTGCAACTTCCTTGCCAAATTCCAAGTTTGATGCCAGGATAAATTAACACATATTTGATGAGGCTGTTGCAATTTGATTGGCTGATTTATATTGTTTCTGGACACAATTTGATTGGCTGATTTATATTGTTTCTGGACACAAATTGATTGGCTGATTTATATTGTTTTCGGACATAATTTGATTGGCTAATTTATATTGTTTCTGGACATTATTTGATTGGCTGATTTATATTGTTTCTGGACATAATTGGATTGGCTGATTTATATTGTTTCTGGACATAATTGGATTGGCTGATTTATATTGTTTCTAGGCATAATTTGATTGGCTGATTTATATTATTTCTGGACATAATTTGATTGGCTGATTTATATTGTTTCTGGACATAATTTGATTGGCTAATTTAAATTGTTTCTGGGTATAATTTGATTGGCTGATTTATATTGTTTCTGGACACAATTTGATTGGCTGATTTATATTGTTTCTGGACACAATTTGATTGGCTGATTTATATTGTTTCTGGACACAATTTGATTGGCTGATTTATATTGTTTCTGGACACAATTTGATTGGCTGATTTATATTGTTTCTGGACACAATTTGATTGGCTGATTTATATTGTTTCTGGACACAATTTGATTGACTGATTTATATTGTTTCTGGACACAATTTGATTGGCTGATTTATATTGTTTCTGGACACAATTTGATTGACTGATTTATATTGTTTCTGGACACAATTTGATTGGCTGATTTATATTGTTTCTGGACACAATTTGATTGACTGATTTATATTGTTTCTGGACACAATTTGATTGGCTGATTTATATTGTTTCTGGACACAATTTGATTGACTGATTTATATTGTTTCTGGACACAATTTGATTGGCTGATTTATATTGTTTCTGGACACAATTTGATTGACTGATTTATATTGTTTCTGGACACAATTTGATTGGCTGATTTATATTGTTTCTGGACACAATTTGATTGACTGATTTATATTGTTTCTGGACACAATTTGATTGGCTGATTTATATTGTTTCTGGACACAATTTGATTGACTGATTTATATTGTTTCTGGACACAATTTGATTGGCTGATTTATATTGTTTCTGGACACAATTTGATTGACTGATTTATATTGTTTCTGGACATAATTTGATGGGCTGATTTATATTGTTTCTGGACACAATTTGATTGGCTGATTTATATTGTTTCTGGACACAATTTGATTGACTGATTTATATTGTTTCTGGACATAATTTGATGGGCTGATTTATATTGTTTCTGGACACAATTTGATTGGCTGATTTATATTGTTTCTGGACACAATTTGATTGACTGATTTATATTGTTTCTGGACACAATTTGATTGGCTGATTTATATTGTTTCTGGACACAATTTGATTGACTGATTTATATTGTTTCTGGACATAATTTGATGGGCTGATTTATATTGTTTCTGGACACAATTTGATTGGATGATTTATATGTTTCTGGACACAATTCGATTGGCTGATTTATATTGTTTCTGGACACAATTTGATGGCTGATTTATATTGTTTCTGGACACAATTTGATTGGATGATTTATATGTTTCTGGACACAATTCGATTGGCTGATTTATATTGTTTCTGGACACAATTTGATGGCTGATTTATATTGTTTCTGGACACAATTTGATTGGATGATTTATATGTTTCTGGACACAATTCGATTGGCTGATTTATATTGTTTCTGGACACAATTTGATGGCTGATTTATATTGTTTCTGGACACAATTTGATTGCATGATTTATATGTTTCTGGACACAATTCGATTGGCTGATTTATATTGTTTCTGGACACAATTTGATGGCTGATTTATATTGTTTCTGGACACAATTTGATTGGATGATTTATATGTTTCTGGACACAATTCGATTGGCTGATTTATATTGTTTCTGGACACAATTTGATGGCTGATTTATATTGTTTCTGGACACAATTTGAATGACTGATTTATATTGTTTCTGGACATAATTTGATGGGCTGATTTATATTGTTTCTGGACACAATTTGATTGACTGATTTATATTGTTTCTGGACATAATTTGATGGGCTGATTTATATTGTTTCTGGACATAATTTGATTGCACCATCAGTTTTGATAATACTGTTGTCACTCAAGTTTGATTTGGCCAAATGAGGCTGGTGTTATCTCATTTCAATTACTGATGGTTTCCAGATGTTTTTTGAAAGATTTATTAGATTTAGATGAAACTTCCATTGTAGAGTACCACTGGATAGTACAAGCACTATTCTGCATACATACAATGTTATGTAGTTTTCCATGTAACCATTTTGGTATTTTTTTGATATTTTTAACAGGATGTAATATAACAAATATTTCCAGAAATGTTACACACATATACTTTGTTTGCTATTTTGCAGACATGAGACATTGTGTAAATTTCCAGACATGATGCATAATCACCTCATATGCAACTTTGCATACGTGATACCTTGTACAAATGTTTTTAGTTTCCATACATAATGCTTTATTTTATATAATACTGTATTTTATATTTTATATAATTCTGTATTTTATATTTTATATAATACTGTATTTTATAAGTTTTCAGATTTCATAAAGCAGTAGAAAGTTTTCTAGATATTTTAATTACCTTGTTTGTAATTTTCCAGAAATTTCACCGTGTGTTAATTAAGTTTGCAGAAATGATACCTTGTATGTAAGATTCCAGATTCCATGAAATAGCAATTTTTCAACAGAAATATGCAGACGAGGATATTTGATTTGATTGTGAATTGTTTTTCCAAAATAACTACCTCGAGCTTCAAACTGTCCCTTCTGATTAAAATTAGATGTGAACTTCTCAATCATTTGATAATAATTTGAAGAAACCTTATTGAATTAATACCTCATATAAAAAAGATTTTGGACTTTGTAAATAATATGCTGTAAAATGGAATTGAGATCATGTTGTGTTCCAGTTTAACTTACCTCACTGATGTAAGGATGACTTAATGTAGTTCTGTTTCTTTTATTCTAGAGTCATTTAATTTCAATCATGACAAAGATGGTCTTGATATCAATGTCATCTATGAAAGTGTAAAAACACTTTTTACTTGTTTATTAACAGGCCTCTACACTATATATATGAAATATATACAGTGTATATGTGTAAAAATATGAAATAGGCTATCCCTTCCATACTATGTTTCATTATTTTACACATACATGTAGATACTCCAGGGGTTACACTCACTTATGCTGCCTGCACCCCTGGAATATGTCGTAGCAAAATTGAAGGCTCAGTGTGCACCTCCTTGTTGATGAGACAAGACTAGTTCGATCCTTTGATGTATATCAAAAGAATCTCACGGTCCTGTAACTGTAAAAATTGAAAATTAAAAATCCCAAAGATTCAGGGTTTTTTCACCCGAGCCCAATCAAATAACTATCTTTGTGCCTTCAATTTTACTATGACATATTCCAGGGGTGCAGAGAGCGTACTTGAGCAAAACCCCTGGATATCGAGGATGGTATTTACATATACCAAATGCAAATGCCTGTGGTTAATTCACTGAATGATAAAAAGTCGTTCTGAAGAGAAATTTTGTGACCCATGAGATGGTTTAACAATAAAACATATTTTTAATAACGCAGTACTTTTTTGTTATAATTTTATTGCTTTCTTTATCAAAAATATACAATGGAAATATAAAAATAACATGATACTGAATACCGGAACATTTTTGCTGCATTTTAATTTTCGTCTTTTCACCCTCTGCAATGAGTGCAAATTTATCATTACAGCAAACATTAGTATACAATAATGTAATAAAATAAGATACTTGTCAGATGTAAAGGGCCAAATTAACACTGGGCAAATTCGATTTTTTCAGCGTAGGACGAAAGTTTGACTGGACAAAAGTGTCCGATGTACAGTATTTGGTTAGGTTACAATAATAATTTGAGAATAAAAAATGTTTTATTGGTGGAAGGTTGTTCATTTTGGTAAAAAAATAGCATCTCTTTAGGTATTCTCCATAAACTTCACTATATCTGTCACCCGAGTCTGCAGTCAGAATTTCAATACAATTGTAATTGACTGCAGTGATGCAACAAAGCAAAAAAAAATAGAACATGTAAAGCAAAGTTGGGATTCGGCAAAAATTATGCTGGGGATCCACAAATATGTTGCAAATGTCAGAAAATAGAAAAAAGCCTAGATATGTCTTCTCCAATCTCCAGTGTACCCGGTAAAAGCTGCTACTTATTGCGGGATTACAATTAAGTTTCCCTAATTCTAATTAACATACTTGCCAACTTTCTGAAACTTCCATTATGGATATCACGTGTGCTTAGAATTAAAACTCAAATAAAATATGTGTATGTATACACCCTGGGGGAAAACAACACATCTTTTGAGCTGTTCTTTCAGATGAAATCATTAGATGTTAGAATATAGGAATAGTTTAACAAATTCACTGATTGAAAATGCTCAATTTTAAGGTCCAAAATCGGGAGTTGACAAGTATGTTATAATATATCAGAAAAAGCTTGTTAGGGTTTTAATTTCCATACCATCCAAACTTTTCTTACATGATTATGATATTGCAACCAAGTGTGAACTAGAAGAAACCGATGAAACCGAACTATGACAAAAAGCGACTTTCCCTAAATGAAGTATAGCCAACTTTACCATCTCCCCAAGGGAATTGGCTGATCCAGCGTATGAAATCCACAAGTTTGATATAGCACATAGGGACCTTTCCATCCATTCAGAGAATTTAATTCTAGCAAAATTGTGGTCTGAAGATGATATTTGAAATTTTAGCCAATTTGACTCTTTAACACTTTCACCCCTACAGTATGTAATTATATATAACTTGAGTAAACTCTACCATGCATTAATCTGGATGAGTCCATTATGGTCTACAGTGGTGAATGGGTTAATGTCCTTCCCACACAGTGTTACAGGGTAAGATCCATATGATTTACTTTTTTGATTGAATTGTCTTTTCCTACTAAATTCTTTTGTAATTGGTTCAAATATTTAACAATAGTCCAAAATGTGGACTGTTAACAGACACATGACAAGGGACAAAAGGTGGTGTCGATAGGTCACATGGGACTTGGTCATTAGGACTTCTGTAACATTATCACATAAAATAGTATGTAGAACAAAACAAAGAGCTTACATCAATAACAATCTACAGCTTGTGCATCACATATACAATGTATAACTTGTCACCAGGTTCTAGGAAGAAAATATTGATAAAAACTGAATAGTTTAACGACACATACACATAAATTTCCTGAAAATTAAATATTGACTGGTAAACTGTTCCTAACAGACAAGAAAGATTTGTAGGTTCTTCTTAAAATGTTTCAAATTTGGTAAATTTAAAGAAATTTAAGTGCAGGTTTGCCCAAAATATTTTAACATCTCCAGGTGAGGAGTCCTCAATTTCAAAGATAGAGAATTTATAATAAAAACAAATCCATATTTTACACATTTTATAAAGTTCAGTCTAAAATATGCTGCCAAATGTCCCTAAGAGACCAGATACATTAGACACATTATTGTAATGTCCCAAAGACACCACATACATTAGACACATTATTGTAATGTCCCAAAGACACCTGATACATTAGACACATTATTGTAATGTCCCAAAGACACCTGGTATATTAGACACATTATTGTAATGTCCCAAAGACACTTGATACATTAGACACATTATTGTAATGTCCCAAAGACACCTGGTATATTAGACACATTATTGTAATGTCCCAAAGACACCTGGTATATTAGACACATTATTGTAATGTCCCAAAGACACCTGATACATTACACACATTATTGTAATGTCCCAAAGACACCAGATGCATTAGACACATTATTGTAATGTCCCAAAGACACCTGATACATTACACACATTATTGTAATGTCCCAAAGACACCAGATACATTAGACACATTACTGTAATGTCCCAAAGACACCTGATACATTAGATCCGTTATTGTAATGTCCCAAAGACACCAGATACATTAGACACATTATTGTAATGTCCCAAAGACTTTTGACACATTAGACACATTACTGTAATGTCCCAAAGACACCAGATACATTAGATCCGTTATTGTAATGTCCCAAAGACACCTGATATATTAGACACATTATTGTAATGTCCCAAAGACTCCTGACACATTAGACGCATTATTGTAATGTCCCAAAGACTCCCGACACATTAGACACATTATTGTAATGTCCAAAAGAGACCTGACACATTAGACACATTACTGTAATGTCTCAAAGACTCCTGACACATTAGACACATTATTGTAATGTCCCAAAGACACCTGACATATTAGACACATTATTGTAATGTCCCAAAGACACCTGACACATTAGACACATTATTGTAATGTCCCAAAGACTCCTGACACATTAGACACATTATTGTAATGTCCCAAAGACACCTGACACATTAGACACATTATTGTAATGTCCCAAAGACTCCTGACACATTAGACACATTATTGTAATGTCCCAAAGACACCTGACACATTAGACACATTATTGTAATGTCCCAAAGACACCTGACACATTAGACACATTATTGTAATGTCCCAAAGACTCCTGACACATTAGACACATTATTGTAATGTCCCAAAGACACCTGACACATTAGACACATTATTGTAATGTCCCAAAGACATCTGATACATTAGATCCATTATTGTAATGTCCCAAAGACACCTGATACATTAGACACATTAATGTAATGTTCAAAAGACACCTGATACATTGACATTATTGTAATGTCTCAAAGACACCTGATACATTAGACACATTACTGCAATGTCCCTAAGAGACCTGATACATTGACATTATTGTAATGTCTCAAAGACACCTAATACATTAGACACATTACTGCAATGTCCCTAAGAGACCTGATACATTGACACATTACTGTAATGTCCCAAAGACACCAGATACATTAGACACATTACTGTAATGTCCCAAAGACACCTGATACATTAGACACATTATTTTAATGTCCTTAAAGACACCTGATACATTAGACATATTATTGTAATGTCTCAAAGACACCCGACACATTACTGTAATGCCCTATAGATACCCGATACATTAGAAACATTATTGTAATGCCCTAAAGACACCTGATACATTAAGACACATTATTGTAATGTCCCAAAGACATCTGACACATTAGACACATTATTGTAATTTCCTTAAGACACTAGACACATTATAATCACAACCATGACACTTGATACATGTACATAGATACAGTAATCCCTGATTTGTGGCCTTTCTGTATATACCTTCTGTATTTAGTTATACAATTTCAATTAGAAGGCCATTATAATTGAACACTGGGTCACTTTGTATTAATCACCAGCATGAGAAAATGTGGATGATTATTTTTGTGGTTTATAATATTCACGGAATGTGATGAATCCAGTTTTAGCACTAGTCTGGTATCACTACCAGACTACATACTAATGACTTTCTGTGAGGAGAACCTATCAGAGAAATAATATTTTATATGACATAATGTTGCTTGGCTGCAGATATTGATGTCCTCTGTGATAATTATAAATACAATATCCACAACCTAATATTAGTAATTAAATACAAGAAATATAACTCCAAGTGAAACAATGAAAACTGATGACAGTACAAGTCTGAGTCTCCAGTGTGCTTTACTCCTTTGTAAATCCCTGTGCAAACCACGCACCTGCTTTTCAGTTGATATCAAACTTCCGCTATTGTCAACAACATAGGTGGCAGCTTTTACTTTTTGAGCCAATGGCATTTGAGCTTCTATTCTGCCTCTGGCTTCCTCTTCTGTCAGTTTATTTCTTTTCATCAGCCGTTCTAATTGTTGATCCTCCGAGCTGAAATGTTAAATGATGATATTGAATAGTTTCAGTCAATGCTGAAATTAACTGACAATACTTTTATACTATGAAGCATAAGACACAAACAACTGTGAAGAGACATTACACATATATAGCTCTCGAAATAACTTAATGTTAAAACAAGGCGCTGTGTCAACCTATTGAGAACTATACTGGGTCAGTGTATTGAACATTAATTTCATTTTAGATAATCTTGTTGTGTAATTTTACAAATCTAGAGGTCATAATGTGTTCAATGCCTCTGCTAGGAGTCGAACCCAGGACCTCATGGTTACTAGCCTTTACGCTCTACTGAATCAGCTTGAGAGAAATCTCCCTAGCCACGTCAGTAGCAAGAAGCAAGTATTTTACCAGTGTGACATACTCCCCCTCCCGAAAAGAACTTGTCCCAAGTTTTCTAGGGGTCATAGCAATTCTTATGAAAGTATCACTAAATATATTTGTCCATATTTTTCGGGTCCTTACATTGGCACCAATGTAACAGAGGTAATTATTTGTTCACTGTCTCTGCTAGGAGTCAACCTCTGATTTACTGTTGCCCTATGCTCTACAGAATGAGCTAGAGAACATATGTCCCGAGCTGAGTCGGTAGAACCAGCCAGTTATGCATTTTCATTTAACTAACCTACAATTAAACATATTTGTAGAAGATGTGACTCCCATCAACTGGTCTAGCTAGTACTGAAAATGTTTGTTTCTGATGTTGGATTATATAATTACCTATCACAGCGACAGTACTTACCAATTGACAACTACAGTGTATGTTACGTAGGGTAGGACTTTTCCTGTCTCAAACAGCAAAGGAATATCCAGAACAGCATATGCATGACCTGTAAATGTATTTAAACCTGTCAAAACATCCCAGAAGTACATTTGCGAGCTCTACAAATTCCAAATTTGTGAATGCTACTATAGGCAGCTTTAAAATCCTCCTCTCCTATATTAACAATTCCTTTTGTAGCCTCATGAAAATTCCATGACAAGTAAGCATACCAAGTAAATACAAATAATAGATAGATATCTAAATGCAAGTATTTCTGTGATATGTGGAAATAACAAGTTTGATGAATGTAGCCTAGGTTAAATACATGTACATTTACCAAGGAAGTTGCTCCTGTTAATTTGGAATGAACAAAGGGCCTTAACTCTGTATATAGTGGGACATGACACCACACTCTAGTAGATGACACTCTGATTCCTCTAGATATTTGTAACTTTTTAGAAGGTACAGTTGTATGTCATAGGAGAAATAATAAGCAAGCTATGCTGTCAAAAATCTTTGGCATCAGATATGAAACCAGAGTACAGTGGGGCGGAACAATATACGCCCGTCGAATGCCATATAGTGTTATATCCTTTCTTACATTGAAATAAGATCTGCATCATTCTAAGAGTGGTTAGTTGACATGCTATAAAAAATGTATGAGAAAATCTCTGGATAAAAAATCAAATACTGAAATGAATAAAGGGCCATAACTTTTGCAAAAATCGTCAAATCAAAATTCTTTTAAGCAGGACACAACTTCATATCGTGACTATAATGTATCCCAAGTTTCAAAGAAATCCGTCACAAAAAATAGGAAGATCTCCGGACAAAAAATCAAATACTGAAATGAACAAAGTGCAATAACTTTTGCAAAAATTGTTGAATAAAAATTCTTTTCAAGGAAACACAACAACATATCATGATTATTTAGCCTCCTAAGTTTCCAAGAAATCCTTCAAAAAAAGTAGGAGGAGATTTCCGGACAATTTTTTTTTACTAAAATGAACAAAGGGCAATAACTTTTAGAAAAATTGTCGAAACAAAATTCTTTTATGGGAGACACAACTTCATATCATGATTATAATGTATACCAAGTGTCAAAGAGATCGGTCAAAAAATGTAGGAGGAGATTTCCGGACAAATAAAAGTTTACGACGAACGGACAACCCCATACCATAATACTTCTGTCAAATTTGACGGGCATATGAAAAGGCCATAGTCCTGTATATACATGTAGCAGCTAGGGCACACTACCCTATTTTAGTATACAATGTATATATGTATGCCACACACTGCCTTCTATAGCTACAATACCCTAGCTGGGGTAGATGAGGCCCAGTATTCATAGTAGTACTTAACTGCCTTCCTGAGATACACAGTTATATATATAATTTATATACCAAGTTTGGTGACTGTAGGAATAGCACAGAGTTTATGCTTCGGACAAACTTTAGTATAATAACTAACAAGAGGCCCAGAGGGCCTGTATTGCTCACCTGAATATAATTAAAGTAATTGGTATGAAGTAAAGATATAGCACTCCATTGTAGGTGCTGTAAGTACATATGAAATTTCAGAAAGATCCTTCCAGTACTTGAGATATAGAGAACAAACTTCAAACAGAGCCCCACCTCTATTCCCCTACGGGGGTCATACCCACCAATTATACAAAATTGAGTCACCATCACCCAAGGATGCTCCACACTAAATAAGGATAAAATCCCTTAATCCCTATGGTAGAAGAAGGAGTTTAAAGGTTTTACCTCCATTTTCCTTATTGGGCCCCGCCTCTCTGCCTACAGGGGGGGGGGGGGGGGGGGGGCGCCAGACACACCGTTTATACAAAATTGGTTCCCCTTCACCCAAGAATGCTTCATACAAAATATTGACAAAATCCTGTCATTCCTACCGAAGAAAAAGGATTTTGAAGATTTACGTCTATTTCCCCTATTGGGCCCCCACCCCCCCGTCAGGTCCCAGGGGGGCCACACCTACCGTTTATACAAAATTTGTTCCCCTTTACCCAAGGATGTTCCACACCAAATATAGACCAAATCCTTTCATTCCTACAGAAGAATAAGGATTTTAAAAAATAACTTGCTATGTTTCCCCTATTGTGCTCCGCCCATCAGGCCCCTGGGGAGCCAAACCCATGGTTAATACAAAATTGGTTCCCCTTTATCCAAGGATGCTCCACACCAAATATGGACCAAATCCTTCCACTCCTACAGAAGAAGAAGGATTTTAAAGAATTTGCTACATTTCCCCTATTGGGCCCCGCCCCTCAGCCCCCAGGGGGGTCAGACCCACCATTTATACAAACTTTCTTCCCCTTCCCCCAAGGATGCTTCTGACCAAATATGGAACAAATCCTTCCACTCCTACAGAAGTAGAAGGATTTTAAAGAAGAATTTGCTATATTTCCCCTATTTGGCCCCGCCCCTCAGGCCCCTGGGGGGCCACACCCACCATTGATACAAAATTGGTCTTTTTCACCCAAGGATGCTCCACACCAAATTTTGTTAAAATCCGTTCAGTGGTTAATAACTAGTATATACGTAGTGTAAAGTTGACAGATGACGGACGACTGACGCAGGACGACGGACGCTGCAGTATGGCATAAGCTCACCTTGGTCCATCGGACCAGGTGAGCTAAAAATAGCAAGTTTGGTGAACATGGGTGGAATAGTATGAACTTTATGATCCAGACAAAGTGTTGGTGATACCTAGCCAGCCAGCCAATCCCAAACCATAATACACCCCATCAAAGATGGACACATAAATATACAGTTACCAGATATCAAATTAAAAGGCTTTAAGCAAGAAACATACGTTGTTAACAAGCTGTGTGTGTATTGTCAATGGAACTGTACTTCAAAACTAGTTAGTGCTGTCATTTTAGAGATTGATTCAAATTTTTGTTTAGAATTATCAAATGGCAACAGAATAAAGCTATGTGATGACTTTCTGCATTCATAGTACTGTGAACACTATTTTATCTTAGTTGGTTAATAAAGTGGACATAAAAAAATCTTTGATGTAAATATAAACTTCATGTTGTAAAAACCCTATCTACAGCATATGACAGGGTTGGAACCCTGATAAGCTGATAGGTGCAGTTTTATCCCTAACATAACAGCTTTCAGGGTATTAAAATGTTGTTTTTTTTCAAATATTTTTTCTCTCAGGATATCAGGAAAGATACTTTCAGGAAGCTGTTGCCATTCCTGAAATAGAACACTTGTGGAAGGGAGATGCAATCAATACTAATTAAGTATGTAGTTCCTTGATCTATTTACCAAAAGTTTGTTGCATATTGTACAATCACTGGTACTTACAAGTGAGAAGAAGAATAACAATTACCTGTGATAAATAGCTGAAAGATTTTCCTTAGCATCAATTTATGTATTTCTGGGTGAGTGAGTGAATTCAACAGTCGCCTTTTCTGGGTATCAGCAAAAATGATTTCTCCAAGTTTTTCCCGATTGATTTCTCCATTTTCCAAAAACACCTCGTCTCCAAAATGCTGTCGGATTTTCTTCCAGGCTGTGGCTCCAGGGGCAACAACTAGGTAATACAAAAGGGAGAGAACACAATAAACGCTATTCCATATCTTCAGCCTGATATTTCGTCTTTTCGTGTTGCAGAGTTATCTGCTCTTGTGAGCAGGTATTGATTGTTACGTCATTAGTTTGTGTGAGAAAATTACGTTGTTTTCTCAAAAAATGATGACGTTACTCTCACAAACAAACGACGTAACAATCAATACCTGTTCACAAGAGCAGATAACTCTGCAATATGAAAAGACGGAATACTGTTATAACATTGAATTTTCTTGGCCCAGAGGTGCTTCAAACTAAATTATTACAATGAAAACAAATCCCTTCACGAGCATTTCATATGTCTTGAGGGTCATAGACTAAAATCTAGCGTTTCTATACCACCAGTAATCCTTACCAGCCAACCCCTACCAAGGACTTAAGTTGTTCCATACCAATGTGTAATAAACCATACAACACATATTTTAATTTAATTTAATATTCCACAACATGCATGCTTCATTTAATATGCTTTTTCAAGTGTTAGTCATACAGAAACCTTGGATATTCGGCACACGTGCAGTCACATCCATTAACATGTTTCGACCATAAAATAACAATCAAAACAGTATACAGACAACTTGTTTATTTACTCGATAAATTAATGGAAAAATAATTTGGTGATTTGGGCAGGTACATGTATTTGGTACAAATTTATGAGATACATGTATATATATATACATGGCACCCTGGTAAAATACTAGCCACTTCCTACTGGCACGGCTAGTGTGATTTTCTCTTTAGCTCATTCAGTAGAGCATAAGACTAGTAAGGCAGAGGTCCCGGGTTTTACTCCTGTTGGAAGCATAAAAAAAATAATGACCTCTGTTACATTGGCGCCCATATACGGACCCGGGAGATTTGACAAAATACTCAGCGATACTTGCAAAGGAATTTAATCGCTTTGACGCCTAGTAAACTTGGGACAGGTTCTTTCCTGGAGGGGGAGTATGTGACCCTGGTAAAATACTAGCCGCTTCCTACCAGCTCGGCTAGGGAGATTTTCTCTTTAGCTCATTCGGTAGAGCCGAAGATTGGTAAGGGAGATCGAGGTCCCGGGTTAGACTCATGGCAGAGGCATTAAACAAAAATAATGACCTCTGTTACATACTCAGTACAAAACAACGTAAATCCTTAATACGCTGTGTACTACAGGTTGACTGGTACCGAATGGCGATGGTAAGGATGACTGGACTTGCAAAGAGTTTATTAAAGGTGCTAGGGAGGAATGTGCAGAGCTGGACTGGGTCAATTGCCTGCAGACAGGTAGCCCAATTGGTAAGATTTCGGAGGGACCAGAGTTTGAATCGGTCTGGCTGTGCATTTTTCCTCTCCTGTTCCAAGATATTGGTTGTTAGTAATGTGGCTGGTAAGATATATTTGTGTTGAAACTACTGAGGGAGTCTGTGATCAAACTGCATAATGTAAACCACTATATAAACTGTAACGTGGTCGCAGCCTCACTAAAATACAATGTAAGTCATGCGAGGAATTTACACCAGTAAGTTTAAATCTGGTGCCATGCAAATGTGATGAAAACCTATCGAGCTAGTTGTTTTTATATGTAAACCGCCGTGTTCAGGTGCATTCTCAATGTTATTTACGCCCTTGAGTAGAGCTGGGTGATTGAAAGGTAGGGGCGGGGCTTATGGGTATATTAGCCGGTCAAAATAGGGTGTGCATCGCCCCTCAGCCATAGAGACTCGCCCACAGCCTCTCGGGCAGCTACATCCTCTTTTTGTGGTGGAGGCTACATGAGAGCAGACCATTACTTGCATTTGTTAGTTGTACTAGAGAGTGAGCTTTCAATGATGGGGTATGTCTGAATAAGTCTGTTACCCATCACGATCGCTCAATCAAAAGTAACATACCTTACAAGGGCAAGCTAACGTGTTGCTTCGGGTTTGCTACAATGATAAATCATGACGGCACTGTGAGAGCTTGTTAGATTGATATAGGGATCGAGATAAAGAGATCTGTGACTCGGTCAGGATAAATCAAGGGTATATAGCAAGAGGAGTTCTACAGATTGTACAGTATAGGTGTACTAAGGTAGGGGTGCTGAGTTATCATTGTAGTGAGACATCGGCCGTACTGAGCTCTCCAAGCTATCGCCAGTAAGGGTTGTCAAGACCTGTATGTGTGTTGCTGTGGCAGGGAAGTGAGAGATTAGCGAGCGATTGGCCTTGTGTGTATATACGCACACTCTGACGATCAGTAGTAGGAGCGCTCAATTAGATTAGTAAGTAGGACTGTTTTATTGTTTTATTATATATTGAATTTGCATTTTACTGTTACATCGATACCTCTTTGAACATATTCCCTGTATATATTTATTAGTACAAGACGTACATGATCACCAGCAGTGATTGCTCGGGCAGAGCTAGATTTTAAAACTTGTCTGTAGATACAACCCAGTAGGGCTTAGGTAATAATCCTGTGGCGGATCAAGAGGGTTTTTTTGGGGCTTCAGGGGGAAAAAAACTGAGAATTTTCCTTAAAAATCATGTATTTTCACCGTTTTCCCAACTTGAAACCCCCCACCAGAGAGGTCTCTGGATCTGCCATAATAATAATACTCAGTGGAATCTCCGATGTGACTCGGGTACGAACCCACAGGCATTTGTTTCTGTCTATAAAAATAGTCATGAGAAAAAGACATTGTATGAGTAAGGTGTGGGTTTTTTCTCATGCGAAACAACCCGGATCCGTACTCAACGACACTCAAACAAAAGTTACTGTCATTTACCTTCCCGGGCGAGTTTGTCTGCATCAATAACTTTACAACCAAGATCAGACAAGGTTTTGGAAACGGAAGATTTGCCGGAGGCTATGCCGCCGGTAAGACCAACAAGGAACATGATGTAAGGATCCGGACCATCCACAGCAAACCGAAACCGGAACAAGGTTGTACTAAAACCGAGAATTCAGCATTATCATAATAATCGAATCATTTAAATTTTAAATTTAAAGAAATAATGCTCGATAATTCAACCTTAAGTTATAAATAAGAAAACATTTTTTTTTATTTTCAACGCTATTTAAGAGCAGGGTTGTTAGTTGAATAGGTTTTGAATATAATAGTCTGGGACATCACTTTAGTAAAGTAAAACACTGATGTCATCTCCACAAGATGGCGGCCCCCATGAATGTTCCACAGCATCACGTCCGAGGGGAATATTGTACCACGCGTTCGACCTATAGGGAGGGGAGATACCCAAAAGCAGTGAAAGTAATTTGATTTCCCAAGTATTCAAGGGCCGATTTACTGACAATTCAATAACGTGTTGCAGACACGATAAAATAAATGGTCATATCGCCCTAAATCCAGTTCGCCTAGGCCAGGGTGGTTTTGCCTAAATATTTATTACAAAAAAACGTTCACAGAAGAATGTTTAAACCATACACATCTGAAAAGGCCAAAACAAATTTCGCCCTAAAATACATTTACGGCAAACAAACTTAGGGCGCCGCTAACCGAATTTAGGGCGAAATGACCTGACTACATTCAGCAAGAAAAATCACCCTTTTAAGCAATTAAACAATGATAAAAGTTTAACACAAGGCTCTTTTGACAAGCGCCACAGTCGTCATATATAACCCACATAAAAATGTATATGGTACCAGTACTGGCCTCTTGTATTATTGGAGTACCATTTCAGCAGAGAAATTGTGTTTCAAAACTTTTCAAACAAACATCATTTAATTTTAGTCTTGAATTGCCTGTAAAGGCTGCAGCTCTGTAAATATGATCAATTGAAATGTAGTAGAATTTCCACTGACATGTTATATATATATTATTTGAAAGTCACTTACATAAACATTATATGTACATGCATAATTGTGCACTGTATCTCAGATATTTTTGGATCCTTCATTTCCAGGTGTACACCATTAACCTTGAATCAAGCTACCTTTTGGTGCAGGGCGTATCAGCTGTTGGAGCCACACAGGAGCTTGTCAAGTTATTTGCTCTTTATGGTGCAGTGGCAGAGTACAGAACTCTAGATGAATATCCGACAGCAGACCAATTTACTGATGTATTCCTGATTAAATTTGAGAAAATCCAAGCAGCCAGGTACAGTTGTGAAGGAAGTAAATCAAATTGAGGTGGAACAGAAATTTCAGTGTGTATGATTGTTGGAATGAGTGGGGAAGGGACAGCATTCTGTCTTAATAAGATTGACCGAGTAATCATATGATCATGAGTTGATGCAGGAATTTTGAAAGGGGCAAGATGTACGTCTTTGCATACCCTATCACCAGAAGCATTTTAGTTATATTTTTTATGATTTATTTTTGATTTCTAATGTTCAAAAACTGTCCATAGGAAACAGTGAAATAAAAACATATTCAATTATATGATAAAGAAAGCCTTGTCAAGGGAGACATTATATAATGTGTGTATATTTTAAAACAAAATTTTGATGCCCCGAACTTTTTGACCCCTGTCCCATGAAAAATGTGATATATACCTATTTGCATCCTCAATACTCCAGGGGTTACGCTCACTTACGCTCTCTGTTCCCCTTGAATAAATCATATCAAAATTGAAAGCACACCGCTACCTTTTTTTTTTTGGTTTCAGGTAAAAAAACAAATGACCAATCGCTATAGGCTGATACATGTACCTGTCCTTTTAAGATTACAAATCCTGTAATTTTGGGGGTTACGTGAGGTTCATTTGATGTTCATAAGAGGATCAAACTAATCTCCTTCGTCTCATCCACATCCTTCAATTTTATCATGACATATATTCAAAGGGTGCAGAGAGCATAATGGAGTGTATACCCCTGGAGTATCAAGGATGACCGTTTTAAGTGTTTTGAGGATATGGTTAAAGACATTATTTTTTCTACATTTTCTTTTTTGACTCTTTTAGTTATTTTACCATATACCGTATGTAAATGACTTTTAATATCAATATTAGAATTCTCTTCACCAATGCATGACATTATTGAATTGGGATTTTATGACCCGGTATGTTTTTTTATTAGTAAGTGTTCGGATTCTCAATCTTTAATAGTGAACTAAGTGAGGCAATTTATTTTTCTGGTTTTGTGAAATTAATGGATTGGTGTACAAATGCCTGAAATGGGGAAAAAATGAAAGAGTGAGGACTTTGACATTTAACTGCTTTACTGTATACTGGTCCCAAGTGTTTGGAGCACAAACATACTTGTGGCCTGCCCCTCCACTTCCAGAAGTCACAGAAAATTTTGTTAATAGAGATTAACATGAAATAACGCTTCTATATTCAACTTACAAAAAAACATCATCATTTGTATTTGTCTGAAAATTGATGAAAAGGTTCTATTTCAAAACAAAAAGGCTTAACTTTAAAAAATAGTTGGTATTACACGTACTAGATTTATGAAATAATTGCTACTGACTTTAATCGTTAGTAATAATTATTATTATTTGTTAATATATACTAATTAATATGATTGTTTAATGTCTTTCAGAATTGCCCGGAGAAAGTTGGATGATTGGTCATTTTTTAGTGGTATTTTGCATGTTAGTTACGCACCAGAGTATGAAAGTGTAGAAGAAACTCGTCAGAAACTTCAGGATCGGCGAAAATCCATCGCTGCAAGGATCAGGAAAAATGGTAAAACTTAATCAATTTCAACATGTACCCATAACGTTCTTGTCTGATCATTTTGTGAAATTATATAATTAACTGCTTGAGATCCCTATAAGACTTTATTTCATTTTCTTATATAAACCTACCAATCATAGAACAGGTATAACTATCATCATGTTTTAAACACCTGTTTTGAAACTATTGTTTTTCAGAGGCTGAGATTGGCAAATCCAGAGGTAGCAACAGGATGGCTAGTCAGTCACAGTCTGCTATATCAGGTCAGAGTTCAAGTTCTCAGGGTCAGAGGTCAAACAGTCAGTGGTCTGGTGATAAAGGTCAATTTCAGATGAAGTCATTCCAGGCTAGTAAGTCTTCAAATTTGCCTAGTCACATTGACAAACATAATAGAACTAGAGCTAGAGAGACACAAAGGCCTGCTGACAGCATTCCTCAGTCTGATACCCGTGTACCACCATTACCATGTACAACAGGTGCTCCGCCATTGGAGGAGGAGAAACAGATTTGGATCCCGCCTCCACCTAAAGAGGTGCCTAACAGAGAAGGAATTTCTCATCATTCAGCATCGAGTTATGAGTTTGCAAGAGTTAGGACAGCTCACTCATTGTACCCACCCAATTATGATGCTAGGATTTCTACAAAATCTGACAACACACAAAGTTATAATCAGAATGCATACACACAACAAAGGGAAGAAAACCCAGCCAGAATGTCCAAGAGCATTCCTCAAACTAATGGTGATTTCAAAGAAATGTTTATGAAAAGAAATTTATCAAAGGGAGATAAATCAGACATAAATTTGAAACAAGAAGCTTCCAAGAATCATGACTCTGATCAGGAAGCAAAAATAAGTTCTAAAGTTAAAATGCAGGCTGGTGTTATTGTCCGAACATTCAAGCCTCAGACGGCACCCCCAAAGTTTGTACCACGACAGATGATGAAATTAACAAAGAAAAGTGTGAATAATTCAGTTAATACATCAAAGGATGTGGTCAACAAAGAGTTGCGACAGAATGCTTTAAGACTTGGAGAAATTCAGGGACCCGTGGCTCGGGGTCAGGATGGTGTACAGGAACCAAGAAAACCGACAGAAACAGAGGAGTCGGTGGAGAAAACAAGGATCCAGATCAGAAAACGGGTCTCGGAGGTAGGTCTTTTACTGGACTAATACAGATACATTCTTGTGTTACATTTTATATATACAATTTTATGTATTCTGGTTCATTTGACAATCAGTTTGAACAAATTGAACAGGAATGTTTTGAGCTTTTTTTTATTGTTTTAAAGCTCAACAGTTAACGATCTAAAAAAAATATCTGAAAAGAAATGTATCAAAGGGAGTTAAACATCTTCGGGGTTGGATCAGTCAGTGTAAGCACCCTGTATCGGGACCCTGGACAGGTACTGCTCTCCCTGGCTGATCCAACGAAACTCGTGAATTATCCTTTACTTATTGCTGCTGTTTTAATACAGTACAGAGAATTTTCAGTGTCTTGCACTTAGCCATAGAAATCAAATGTTTTATCAGAAATCATATAACAAACCATAGAAATCAAATGTTTTATCAGAAATCGTATAACAAACATGCATTGGTTAATTGGTTTTCTTCTTTGTCCTACAATGATCAGTATTATGAAATTGATGCTGTACAGATGTTAGTATTATTTTAACAAGTGTTTTTTTCTTTTTACAGATTACTACTGAAGAGAAAAGCATTGCAAAGAAAGCCAAATCCAGCTAACAGTACCTGGTCCTTGTTACATCATATTATAAGCAAGTCCAGCTAACTATTTGCTAATTCAAGCACTTGTTTTAAATTCTATTTATTTATTTGAACATTAATAAAATGTCTTTGAAAAATATTTCTGGTTTTTAGGTACTTCCCTGTTTTGTTGTAGGGGTAATATTGGTTAGTTGAAGTATCAAACAGTATAAAATTGTCTTGTTGCATGCTTATCTAGGTGAACTGTTTAAAAAATGCTCCAATTCTGAAGTCATGAAGACATGCACTCAAAAAATACTAAGAACATATTTGTTCTAGTTGTTACCTCCCTTTGCCCATGTTTTTTGTTCATCTGCAGTCCAAACATACTCTTTATGCGTTTTGGTTGCTATGAATCAAATAAAGTTAAACATTATAAACAGATTATGATATATGAGACAACCTTTTTGCATTTTGATACAAAATACTGTATTGATGGGTTGTAAACTGTGCCTAACCTTACCAGAGATTTTGATATATAATGAATTTTTCACCAATACTACAGAGGTTTTTTGTGGGGTTCTATTACCAATTACCGAAATTAACAGAAAATTAATTTCTCTTTGCTGTTACACCATATGTCATTGCAAGGGGACACAGCATTCACAAGTAAACAAATCCTGCAAAACGGAGCAAAAACAATAAAGAGTTCTTTAATACAATCAGTAATAATTGTCACTGATAGATGATATCAATGGAAAAGATCACAACATCTTTGATACTGAAATATGTAACTCTAGAATACATCTTGAAGTTAATAACAATATATTAATGTTTTTTTCAAATAATCGTATCATTTGCTGTTTAATCTGGTAATCATACAATGATACCCAGGTATTCCAACAGGAAACATTTAGATGACAAAGAAGTCGAGATCACCATTATTGTTAACAATGGATAGCTCGCCTTACCTTTTATTTATATTTTGAAATACATGTATGTCAAATACATTACAGTATATGAATGAGTTCAATGAATATTACATGTACACCTAAGTCAGTAAGAACAGGTAAATCTTGGTAAAGAGATTCTGTACCCTTACTGGACGGTGTGACTGTTTAATGTATTCACTCTCGAATCCCTTGATCCAGTGATCGTGTAAATCATCTAGGTAGTACCCCATCATCAATGGAAAACAGTGCATTAGTAGGCGATGGCTGTGTATACTCCATTTGTACTTTTGATACAATAAAAAAATATTTGAATTGAAATCAAAGAAAAAAGATTGGTTACAGCATATATATCTACACATTATACATGTGAGTGTATGTATTTCACTTTTGGCCCGTTCTCTCTGTCTGGAGGGAGTTGGTGCAGCCTCTTTTGCTTATAAGATATTTAGTCCCTTTGACCAAGATTAAAATCACTTCAGCTATATACTGAACACAAAGGCATTGAATATTTACCCATATTTCGCTATCAAGGCCCTGTTCCTACGGGGAGATGGGACACATGGTTTGTTTTAAATACACCTTGGAGTCCTTTCAGGGGTGTTGCACACTAAATAAAGGTAAAATTTATTTACCCATAATAAAGGATCCGGAGTTGAATGTTAAAGACATACTTCAATTTCACCTAGTGTTTCTTGACCTCTCTGCCCCATGAGTGTGTTTGTGTGGTCGGGGTGGGGGGAACCCTCTGTTGTACAACCGTGAGAATCCCTAAAATCGTACTGAGGGAGTGGGTTTTAAAAGATGAACCTGCATCTCCCGACTTGGCACCACATTGGTTTATACAATGTTGAAACCCATTGATCCAATTATGATTCAGATAATATCGGGTTTAAGTCCATTAGTCGTACTGATGAAAGAGTAGCATTTCAAAGGTGTACCTTTATGTCCATTGTTCAACAGTTGAACAACCCTCCTCTTTGCACCATGGGAGTTGCACCTTATTTTACACAAAATTTAGTCTCCTTAGCCCAAGGATGCTTCTGACAAAAGTGAGTCAAAATCACTTCAGCCGTTCTGGACAAGCTGTATTTTAAATTTCAAATATTCCAACTGACGCCGTTCCACGGCATATTTTCACTTGGCACAATGGTCAGGTGAACTTAAAAATCTGTTTCAGCTTAACAGTCTACGAAATGGAAGGACAACTTCAATTCATTTTATTACTCTTAACATTACAGCCATTCAATTTGGGGGGGGAATATACAGCAGAACTTACAAAGGTACATGTAAGCAGGGACGTATAGTGACTCTATATACTGTCCCTGATGTAAGTGATTCCCCAGAGTATCACGATCGAGCGGTTTCTTGAAGAATTCCCTTGGCCTCGAATTTATATCATACTTGGTTACAAATTTTACTGATTGTGTTACCATTTTCTGGAGATTGGTTGTTTGGAGCTCATTTTGGTGGACGACTAAAGTCAGGAGAAGAAACCCTCGTTGGTTGTGGTGGTACCTGATTCAGATGGGTCTTCATGATCACAATACTGGAAAAGGCCGAAAATAGGAATTTACAACGACACGGACATAAAAGAAACTCGCCTATTTAAAGGTGGGCAATTTTAGTATTTTAGAGAACGGTATCTATAGAAATGCTACCAAACATGTACCAGCCACAGGTACTAGCCTCGTCTGTCACTACACCTATATATGATATAATCCTGTGTAGCAACAGACTGAACACGAGGGTCGTTGCGATGCATTGCACTTCTCCTTGTGTCACAGAAAACATTTTTACCGTTAAGAAACGTTTTAAGGTAGACATATTGACGAGAGTTATATACGTAACAACACCGGAAGACTGGACAAAGTTTATTAGATGACTTGAGTTATTTCTATCTCCACAACACAGAAAGCATTCAAGATTGTGTGTTCAAGGCACGGTTTGTTTGACTACCCCCATTATAAACAACAGCAGGCCGGATTATAGACTGATAGAAAACGCATACTGTAGTTATGAGATTTTTGAAAACGAGCCGCAGAATAACTGACATAGGAACTGAGTTTCTGGCTGTTGGTAGTATCTCCGACGTTAGAGTCGAGAAAATATAATCAATGGTCACTCAGACAATTTCCGAGGAGTCCGGTCTCAAAACGTTAATTTCTTCAGCTGCTGAAATTCATGATTTCATTAAGAGAGGTGACCCTCATTGCCAGGTTGTACACAGGACCAGTTCATATACATCAGTTATAGTTTTAGAGAGAAGAACGTCAAATTCTCGAAAAGAAAATTGCAATTACTCACTATATCACTCAAATCAAATCGTGGTTAAACGAAGCTTGCACATTACATGACAGGTATTTACATAGCACTGGCCAACATGAAAAGATCTAGACCGCCCCACCGATACATCGACAGGCATTTCGTATCTGTTTATTTAGAGCACAATTAGTTTCAAGGGACTTGGCCATGGTCGGAAGCCATTCAGAGCGAACATCAACGTATTGGAACATTAGCAGTTATGAATTTAGTACGACATTTGTTTACGTTTTACATATTCTTTGATGAATCAAAAAGTTTCGGTTCAATATTAATGCAATAACACAATAGTTTTCCAGTATAATAACAGCTAGTGAGGGGGTTTCAAAATATCCAACCTTGTTTGATAGCCACTGGTGCATAGGGATCTAACATTTGGTAACAATATTTAGATGAGAGCTTGTATCGGAAATGCGAAATTGTCGATAACAAGTGAAATTGTCGCCAAATCTTCATGCTTCGGGTCGACAATATACACTTGAAATCTTCCTAATTATAGTTTTCAGACAGTCGTGTGACTTCAGAGTTATGAATTATACAGGTGAAAGTGGGTATGCATAGTGATTGGATTGGTCGGTGAGAAGTAAGGTGCACGAGATTTACGTGTGGCAGGGCGGATGTACAGGCATTATAGCCTGAGACAGCACAGACTACGGTAGATGTTAACATTTTTATTTTTTTTTGTTTGTTTTTTAATATTTTACAACTTTTGTTTAGTAAAACAAATAAGCTAATATCAGTATTGAAATGGTTTTCCTAGATGATCTAGATATACATCATAAGGGTTTTCCAGAGCTTTTGTGACTTATTTAAAAGTTTTATCTTTGATTTTTAACCCTGGATGTCAGGGGAGGGGGTTACCTGTAATGTAATACATGTATCCAGAGGACATGGAGGAGTGAGGATTTGAAATAATTTGTACACAATTGTCACAAGTGTTTACAAAATAGCATGCATACTGAATAAACGACTGCTCTATCGTCTCGGAACAGGCTATCGGTATATATGTGTTGTTAACGTTGATTTGGAGGGAGTATTATCATGGATGAATAGGACAGACGGGATGGTTGCGTAAGCATACCCTTCCATCTTCCCGAAAGTTCTTGGACGCATGAAACAATATCTATGTCGGTTAATTCATATAGAGTTGTTTAATCTATTGGAATGGCTAGAAAAGTGTACCAAAATATTGAATTAGGAAGGTTTTAAGTTCATCTGAAAAGGTCTACATATGCAGGATAGGTCAGAGCAATAGGGTAACGAGGGATTTTGTTACCGCCTCTTCAGAACAACATGAACTCGACTCCAAGAGGACCATGGTTATAAACTGTACAAATGCATATATGTAATTACAGATAGATGGGTCAGATGTAACTACCGTAAGCTGTTTCTGGGGTAAATAAACCTCACAAACTTGCAATTGCCATTTGTTCACTTGGTCACACTCTGCCTCCCACCATCGTGAGTCAAAAAGCGACATAAACATAATATATAAATATTACAGGATATATAAATATTACACTTGGTTTGGCCAGAGACGTATAATACGTATTATACGTCTCTGGTTTGGCCACTTAAACGGCTACCAGGAAACGAACGTTCCTGTGGTGACCGTAGCTGGCGATCCTCCAGAGGGGTGGTGACACGTGTTCTGCCAGATCTAGGACGCTCTAGATCTGATGTCGACCCGGTGTGGTTAAAAGCGTCGCTACCGTCAACTGATCGTCATCACAGATCCAGGAGACGCTTACCTTTCCGGAACACCTGGTCTTACCGTCCTTGTACTTTTTTCTAGAATCTCCTTGCAAAACTTTCCTTTGTTCATAATTTGCCCTGGTTTATGGCAATGTAGACTGCCGATCATGATCAAGACAAAATAAACTAGCCTGTGGAGACGGACCTTTGCAGAATTCACTAGCCTGTACCATCCATTGAAGGGTGATGCTGTTAACACCATAAAACGTTAACATAGCTACACTGTTACAAATTATCATGTCCTTGTGATTTGTGTAAGTAGATACGGAGACGCTAGAAGACACCAAACCATATGCATAATAAAGGTCCTGTAAGCCTCTTATTTAAAACAGAAAAAAATATTAACAATGTTCCATTCAATTTTTCGCTCTACACTTCTTTTCTTGTACACATTTTTTTTCTCTATTAAAAATGATCGGCTTCACCACACTTTCTATTAAACACAGGTTGGCCAGTGAATTGACCGGGATTAATCTGTATTTAAATTTTCGGACATATTTGTTAAGGTACGTCGACGGTCTATCGAGTTATCGCCATTAAACTACATGTAGGCTACACATTCAAACTCAAGGGGGCAACAAAGGGGGATAAGCCTGTCAACTGATACAGTTATACGTACATCTAGATGTCTGGAATTTATATGATACCAAGCCGTCCTGGTCGACATCCCGTTTTAATGGAGAATTTGACCTCTCATAAAAATAAAAATAAAACGTCTTATAGCGTAACATTCGAGGTCACGACCTTCACTTCAATTTGGATTTCAAATAAATGGCAGTATTATCTAATAGAAGCATCATCCGTGATCAGCTGATAAAGATTAACGGTTATGTTGTTAGGTTGGGTTCTCTCTAAAGCAGTTTTACAGTCTTATCGGGGTTTTTTGACCTTGAGAGAAAGTGTTAATTCACGTGTCGAGGCCTCAATATCGGGCATGGTTAACTTAACTACAGCCATGTAGGTAAAAAGTCCAAACCGGATTGTGCATAACATAGATATTATACACGTTATAAAGTATATATATTGTCATGTGTTGAGTTTTTAAATGATAAAAATAAAACAAGAGAAAGTTTATAGGATATCCAACTTCATAATAAAGCTATGAGTATTAACTAAACACTGCCGAAGTCGTCCAGAGTTGGTGATGTATGGCTATGATTTAAACTGTCTTTACCACGTAGATATGTCCACGAAAGTAATTTAGTTTCCCAGGGGAAACTTTTCTTTAAAGTTTAACGACACTTCTGTTGAAAGATGTATAAACTCACATCGTAAATGACAGTAAATTCGATACGATAAACTTGATCTCGCCCCCGTAATTTGCCATAGCATGATTGGANAAAAAAAATTTTTTTTGGGGGGGGGGGGGGGGGGGTATTCAATAAGGTTCTTTATTTAATTACATTGAAAGTTAAAGTAAGTAAAATTATTTTGACCACCTTAGTTTATATACCAATATAGCTGTAACAAATTATCAGGTCCCTATGGTCAACAGCAGTCCCCTTACTCTCCGAACGAAATAACATTTTTTTTATTTTCTAAAATTGCATGAGGATTAAAGAGAAAATATAGACACGCACCAGTTTTAAGACATTGACAACAATCTTAGGGATATTGAGGTAAATTGGTTGTGTTTTTGTAGATATATTTGTTTAAAAAAAGTTCTTGAAGGATTTCAAGTATTGGGTAAAACGTACTATTTCAGCTGACATCAATTGCTCTGTCTATATAATTAAGCGTGTATTAGTGGAATATATAACGAGAGTGAGAAAATGTTGGAAAAATAATTAACGAAGTCCGCGTGCGACCTCAGCTCATCATTTTTCAACATTTTTCGAATCCCGAGTTATACTTTGCACCATCTTATACAAACGTAAGTTGATTATATCTATTCTACCTAGTAAAATGTAATTGAAATCTCTTTCGCGTTTACCTCAGTGTCCTTACGCCTATAATAAGCAATGTGAATTGGAAAATCGAAATATTTTACGGCGTTATTTAAATTAGGCTATTGCGCGCGCATACATTCGTTACGTGATGTCTATATGTCTTCATTTCACAACAAGACGCGCGCTCTATAATTTCTGACCCTGATGGCAGTTTTCATGTTTTGTCTCTACAACCTGCTTGCAAAATAAAAAAAATTACCCTATATAATACAAGCTTTATTTATTTTACAACAATTATAAAACAAATTATTTCAACCTATATAAATCGCTATTGTTGGCACGGATGTTAGCGGATGTTAGCGGATGTTAGCGCGCGTTAGTCCTATTGTGGGAGGAAACCGGAGTACCTGGAGAAAACCCACGTAGTCGGGAAGGTAACCTCAAACCTTTTCACGTCCGATCGGGGAATCGAACCCCTGCAGCCTTGGCGAAAGGCAAGTTAACACTTATAAATCGGATAAAAACATTATATAATGAAATAACCTGTGTAATTAACAATAATGGATGGATCTCTGATCCAATCAAAATATCACGCGGTATAAGACAGGGTTGTCCTGCATCCGCATTATTGTTTGTTATGGCAGCAGAAGTAATGGCTATAAGAATCAGAAGCAATCAAAACATACAAGGAATAGCAATACAAAATCAGCAAAACATACCATACAAAATATCACAACGAGCCGACGACACAACACTGTTCTTAAAGACAAAACATGATATTACTAAATCACTAAATATAATAGAAACATTTGGAACCAACTCTGGTCTAATATTGAATAGGGAGGAGTCAAAAGGACTCATACTAGGAAATCAGACACAGATCAACGACAATTTTGAAGGAATTGCATGGACTGATATTACAAACAAAGCACTAGGAGTTCACTTTTGACTAAATAAGCAACAAACACTACACTTAATTGGAAAAGTAAACTGGATAAAGTTAAAAAAAAAATAATAATAATAATTGGAAGATCAGAAAACGTACTATAATAGGGAGAATACAAATAGTAAAATCACTGCTAGTACCACAATTAACATACCTATTATCTGTACTATATGTACCTCAAAGCATGATAAATGAATTTAAAAAGTTAATATATAATTACACATGGGAAGGAAAGCGAGAAACGGTAAAAAGAAATGCAGTAATCAGACCATACACTGAAGGCGGCCTCAACTCGATCGATATAAGATCACATATTGATACATTAAGAATAAGCTGGCTGAAAAAAACTGTCATCAGAGGAAGCAGCATTATGGAAAATTATCCCAATGCTACAACTAAACACTTTCTGCAAAGATATGCTTATATGTAAAATGAATCTAGACAACTTAAAAAATCTCCCAAAAAAGTGAAAAGCTATCCCCTTTCTATTATGAAATCATAGCAACATGGATCAAACTGCGAGAACAAAACCAAGAACCAAAACACTATAACACCATGTTAGCTGAAATTATATGGGGGGGGGGGGGGTAGGCATATAAAGATGAAAGGTAAAAACATATGGGTTTTTTTTTTAAAGGATATAATCAGACATTGTAACTATCAAGAATCTATAACAACACAATGTAGAAATAAATGATATAACAAGATATGGAAAATTAACAAATAAAACTAATTGGCTATCAGAACTATCCATAGTAAAAAAGCAATACCAAAAACTTGGCTGACAAAAATTAAAGAAAGTAATGTTAACATGCATAACTTAAAAGTTAAAATTGAAAGAAATCTGGTCATCAAAATCCCAAAACTAGGAACAATGTCCATTAAAAACTATAATAATCAAACAATCTACAAACACTTAGTCAAATTACGCTCTGAAAAACCAACTGGAAGAATAAGTTTAAGTTCAACAAGGCCAATTGAAATATACAAATGATTTTGTCTTTCAATACTTGAAAAACAACAAGCTGAAAGAATATAAATGGAAATTACTAAACAAAATCCTTACATCAAAGCAAATTCTGCATCAATGGAAAATAGTGATACACCAAACTGTAATGTCTGCAACATTATAGAAGATTATTGAAAAAAAATTCATAAAATGAAAATATTTACATGGTTTTCGAACTGAGGAAATACCAAAACAAAACAGGAATCGAGGAGACACGAAACAACACATTGAACCGAGGAAATACCAAAAACACAACAGGAATCAAGGAGACACAAAACAACACATTGAACCGAGGAAATACCAAAACAACAACAGGAATCTTTGAAATGCCAAAACAAATCAGGAATCAATGAGACACAAAACAACAACAGGAATACATGAGACACCAATACAACACATTGAACCGAGAAAATACCAAAAACACAACAGGAATCAAGGAGACACAAAACAACACATTGAACCGAGGAAATACCAAAAACACAACAGGAATCAAGGAGACACAAAGCAACACATTGAACCGAGGAAATACCAAAACAACAACAGGAATCTTTGAAATGCCAATACAAATCAGGAATCAATGAGACACAAAACAACGACAGGAATACATGAGACACCAAAAAAACACATTGAACCGAGAAAATACCAAAAACACAACAGGAATCAAGGAGACACAAAACAACACATTGAACCGAGGAAATACCAAAACAACAACAGGAATCTTTGAAATGACAATACAAATCAGGAATCAATGAGACACAAAACAACGCCAGGAATAAATGAGACACCAAAACAACACATTGAACCGAGAAAATACCAGAAACAATACAGGAATCAAGGAGACACAAAACAACACATTGAACCGAGGAAATACCAAAAACACAACAGGAATAAGGAGACACAAAACAACACATTGAACCGAGGAAATACTAAAACAACAACAGGAATCTTTGAAATGCCAAAACAAATCAGGAATCAATGAGACACAAAACAACGACAGGAATACATGAGACACCAAAACAACACATTGAACCGAGAAAATACAAAAAACACAACAGGAATCAAGGAGACACAAAACAACACATTGAACCGAGGAAATACCAAAACAACAACAGGCATCTTTGAAATGCCAAAACAAATCAGGAATCAATGAGACACAAAACAACGACAGGAATACATGAGACACCAAAACAACACATTGAACCGAGAAAATACCAGAAACACAACAGGAATCAAGGAGACACGAAACAACGACAGGACAGAGAAAAGCATTGCAAAGAAAGCCAAATCCAGCTAACAGTACCTGGTCCTTGTTACATCATATTATAAGCAAGTCCAGCTAACTATTTGCTAATTCAAGCACTTGTTTTAAATTCTATTTATTTATTTGAACATTAATAAAATGTCTTTGAAAAATATTTCTGGTTTTTAGGTACTTCCCTGTTTTGTTGTGGGGGTAATATTGGTTAGTTGAAGTATCAAACAGTATAAAATTGTCTTGTTGCATGCTTATCTAGGTGAACTGTTCAGAAAATGCTCCAATTCTGAAGTCATGAAGACATGCACTCAAAAAATACTAAGAACATATTTGTTCTAGTTGTTACCTCCCTTTGCCCATGTTTTTTTGTTCATCAGTCCGAACATACTCTTTATGCGTTTTGGTTGCTATGAATCAAATAAAGTTAAACATTATAAACAGATTATGATATATGAGACAACCTTTTTGCATTTTGATACAAAATACTGTATTGATGGGTTGTAAACTGTGCCTAACCTTACCAAAGATTTTGATATATGATGAATTTTTCACCAATACTACAGAGGTTTTTTTGTGGGGTTCTATTACCAATTACCGAAATTAACAGAAAATTAATTTCTCTTTGCTGTTACACCATATTTCATTGCAAGGGGACACAGCATTCACAAGTAAACAAATCCTGCAAAACGGAGCAAAAACAATAAAGAGTTCTTTAATACAATCAGTAATAAATGTCACTGATAGATGGTATCAATGGAAAAGATCACAACATCTTTGATACTGAAATATGTAACTCTAGAATACATCTTGAAGTTAATAACAATATATTGATGTTTTTTTCAAATAATCGTATCATTTGCTGTTTAATCTGGTAATCATACAATGATACCCAGGTATTCCAACAGGAAACATTTAGATGACAAAGAAGTCGAGATCACCATTATTGTTAACAATAGATAGCTCGCCTTACCTTTTATTTAAATTTTGAAATACATGTATGTCGAATACATTACAGTATATGAATGGGTTCAATGAATATTACATGTACACCTAAGTCAGTAAGAACAGGTAAATCTTGGTAGAGAGATTCTGTACCCTTACTGGACGGTGTGACTGTTTAATGTATTCACTCTCGAATCCCTTGATCCAGTGATCGTGTAAATCATCTAGGTAGTACCCCATCATCAATGGCAAACAGTGCATTAGTAGGCGATGGCTGTGTATACTCCATTTGTGCTTTTGATACCATAAAAAATTATTTGAATTGAAATCAAAGAAAAAAGATTGATTACAGCATATATATCTACACATTATACATGTGAGTGTATGTATTTCACTTTTGGCCCGTTCTCTCTGTCTGGAGGGAGTTGGGGCAGCCTCTTTTGCTTATAAGATATTTAGTCCCTTTGACCAAGATTAAAATCACTTAAGCTTTATACTGAACACAAAGGCATTGAATATTTACCCATATTTCGCTATCAAGGCTCTGTTCCTACGGGGAGATGGGACACATGGTTTGTTTTAAATACACCTTGGAGTCCTTTCAGGGGTGTAACACACTAAATAAAGGTAAAATTTATTTACCCATAATAAAGGATCCGGATTTGAATGTTAAAGACATACTTCAATTTCACCTATTGTTTCTTGACCTCTCTGCNTCGGGGTGGGGGGAACCCTCTGTTGTACAACCGTGAGAATCCCTAAAATCGTACTGAGGGAGTGGGTTTTAAAAGATGAACCTGCATCTCCCGACTTGGCACCACATTGGTTTATACAATGTTGAAACCCATTGATCCAATTATGATTCGGATAATATCGGGTTGAAGTCCATTAGTCGTACTGATGAAAGAGTAGAATTTCAAAGATGTACCTTTATGTCCATTGTTCAACAGTTGAACAACCCTCCTCTTTGCACCATGGGAGTTGCACCTTATTTTACACAAAATTTAGTCTCCTTAGCCCAAGGATGCTTCTGACAAAAGTGAGTCAAAATCACTTCAGCCGTTCTGGATAAGCTGTATTTTAAATTTCAAATATTCCAACTGACGCCGCTCCACGGCATATTTTCACTTGGCACAATGATCAGGTGAACTTAAAAATCTGTTTCAGCTTAATTGTGTACGAAATGGAAGGACAACTTTAATTCATTTCGATTTCATTATATTACTCTTAACATTACAGCCATTCAATTTGGGGGGAAATATGATACATGTACCTATAGCAGAACTTACAAAGGTACATGTAAGCAGGGACGTATAGTGACTCTATATACTGTCCCTGATGTAAGTGATTCCCCAGAGTATCACGATCCAGTGGTTTCTTGAAGAATTCCCTTGGCCTCGAATTTATATCATACTTGGTTACAAATTTTACTGATTGTGTTACCATTCTCTGGAGATTGGTTGTTTGGAGCTCATTTTGGTGGACGACTAAAGACAGGAGAAGAAACAATCGTTGGTTGTGGTGGTACCTGATTCAGATGGGTCTTCACAAAACTGGAAAAGGCCGAAAATAGGAATTTATCAACAACACGGACATAAAAGAAACTCGCCTATTTAAAGGTGGGCAATTTTAGTATTTTAGAGAACGGTATCGATAGAAATGCTACCAAACATGTACCAGCCACAGGTACTAGCCTCGTCTGTCACTACACCTATATATGATATAATCCTGTGTAGCAACAGACTGAACACGAGGGTCGTTGCGATGCATTGCACTACTCCTTGTGTCACAGAAAACAGTTTTAGCGTTAAGAAACGTTTTAAGGTAGACATATTGACGAAAGTTATATACGTAACAACACCGGAAGACTGGACAAAGTTTATTAGATGACTTGAGTTATTTCTATCTCCACAACACAGAAAGCATTCAAGATTGTGTGTTCAAGGCACGGGTTGTTTGACTACCCCCATTATAAACAACAGCAGGGATTATAGACTGATAGAAAACGCATACTGTAGTTATGAGATTTTTGAAAACGAGCCGCAGAATAACTGACATAGGAACTGAGTTTCTGGCTGTTGGTAGTATCTCCGACGTTAGAGTCGAGAAAATATAATTAATGGTCACTCAGACAATTTCCGAGGAGTCCGGTCTCAAAACGTTAATTTCTTCAGCTGCTGAAATTCATGATTTCATTTAGAGAGGATTTCATTAAGAGAGGTGACCCTCATTGCCAGGTTGTACACAGGACCAGTTCATATACATCAGTTATAATTTAAGAGAGAAGAACGTCAAATTCTCGAAAAGAAAATTGCAATTACTCACTATATCACTCAAATCAAATCGTGGTTAAACGTAGCTTGCACATTACATGACAGGTATTTACAGCACTGGCCAACACGAAAAGACCGCCCGATCGATACATCGACGGGCATTTCGTATCTGTTTATTTAGAGCACATTTAGTTTCAAGAGACTTGGTCGGAAGCCATTCAGAGCGAACATCAACGAATTGTAACATTAGCAGTTATGAATTTAGTACGACATTTGTTTACGTTTTACAAATTCTTTGATGAATCAAAAAGTTTCGGTTCAATGCAATAACACAATAGTTTTCCAGTATAATAACAGCTAGTGAGGGGGTTTCAAAATATCCAACCTTGTTTGATAGCCACTGGTGCATAGGGATCTAACATTTGGTGACAATATTTAGATCAGAGCTTGTATCGGAAATGCGAAATTGTCGATAACAAGTGATAACATTTCTGCCAGTGAAATTGTCGCCAAATCTTCATGCTTCAGGTCGACAATATACACTTGAAATCTTCCTAATTATAGTTTTCAGACAGGCGTGAGACTTGAGAGTTATGAATTATACAGGTGAAAGTGGGTATGCATAGTGATTGGATTGGTCGGTGAGAAGTAAGGTGCACGAGATTTACGTGTGGCAGGGCGGATGTACAGGCATTATAGCCTGAGACAGCACAGACTACGGTAGATGTTAACATTTTTAAAGTTGTTTTTTTGTTGTTTTTTTTTAAATATTTTACAACTTTTGTTTAGTGAAACAAATAAGCTAATATCAGTATTGAAATGGTTTTCCTAGATGATCTAGATATACATCATAAGGGTTTTCCAGAGCTTTTGTGACTTATTTAAAAGTTTTATCTCTGATTTTTAACCCTGGATGTCAGGGGAGGGGGTTACCTGTAATGTAATACATGTATCAATGTCCAGACGACATGGAGGGGTGAGGATTTGAAATGATTTGTACACAATTATCACAAGTGTTTACAAAATAGCATGCATACTGAATAAACGACTGCTCTATCGTTTCGGAACAGGCTATCGGTATATATGTGTTGTTTACGTTGATTTGGAGGGAGTATTATCATGGATGAATAGGACAGACGGGTTGTTTGCGTAAGCATACCCTTCCATCTTCCCGAAAGTTCTTGGACGTTTGGAACAATATCTATGTCGGTTAATTCATATAGAGTTGTTCAATCTATCGGAATGGCTAGAAAAGTGTACCAAAATATTGAATAAGGAAGGTTTTAAGTTCATATGAAAAGGTCTACATATGCAGGATAGGTCAGAGCAATAGGGTAACGATAGATTTTGTTACCGCCTCTTCAGAACAACATGAACTCGACTCCAAGAGGACCATGGTTATAAACTGTACAAATGCATATATGTAATTACAGATAGATGGGTGACTACCGTAAGCTGTTTCTGGGGTAAATAAACCTCACAAACTTGCAATTGCCATTTGTTCACTTGGTCACACTCTGCCTCCCACCATCATGCGTCAAAAAGCGAGACGTTGAGAAACTGAGGATAGAACACAAATCCACTGTCTTAGTAGACATCGGCGGCGTCCAACGAATGCGATTGGCTTGATGATATCGTATCTAAATGGGAACCAGTATATGGCTGCCGCGCACAACATAATATATAAATATTACAGGATATATAAATATTACACTTGGTTTGGCCAGAGACGTATAATACGTATTATACGTCTCTGGTTTGGCCACTTAAACGGCTACCAGGAAACGAACGTTCCTGTGGTGACCGTAGCTGGCGGTCCTCCCGAGGGGTGGTGACACGTGTTCTGTCAGATCTGGGACGCTCTAGATCTGATGTCGACCCGGTGTGGTTAAAAGCGTCGCTACCGTCAACTGATCGTTATCACAGATCCAGGAGACGCTTACCTTTCCGGAACACCTGGTCTTACCGTCCTTGTACTTTTTTCTAGAATCTCCTTGCAAAACTTTCCTTTGTTCATAATTTGCCATGGTTTACGGCAATGTAGACTGCCGATCATGATCAAGACAAAATAAACTAGCCTGTGGAGACGGACCTTTGCAGAATTCACTAGCCTATACCATCCATTGAAGGGTGATGCTAGCTGTTAACACCATAAAACGTTAACATAGCTACACTGTTACAAATGATCATGTCCTTGTGATTTGTGTAAGTAGATACGGAGATGCTAGAAGACACCAAACCATATGCATAATAAAGGTCTTGTATGCCTCTTATTTAAAAAAAAATAAAAAAAATCAACAATGTTCCATTCAATTTTTCGCTCTACACTTCTTTTCTTGTACACAGTTTTTTTTTCTCTATTAAAAATGATCGGCTTCACCACCCTTTCTATTAAACACAGGTTGGCCGGTGAATTGACCGTGATTAATCTGTATTTAAATTTTCGGACACATTTGTTAAGATACGTCGACGGTCTATCGAGTTATCGCCATTAAACTACATGTAGGCTACACATTCAAACTCAAGGGGGCAACAGAGGGGATAAGCTTGTCAACTGATACAATTATACGTACATCTACCGAGATGTCTGGAATTTATATGATACCAAGCCGTCCTGGTCGACATCCCGTCACGACCTTCACTTCAATTTGGATTTCAAATAAATGGCAGTATTATCTAATAGAAGCATCATCCGTGATCAGCTGATAAAGATTAACGGTTATGTTGTTAGGTTGGGTTCTCTCTAAAGCAGTTTTACAGTCTTATCGGGGTTTTTTGACCTTCAGAGAAAGTGTTAATTCACATGTCGAGGCCTCAATATCGGGCATGGTTAACTTAACTACAGCCATATAGGTAAAAAGTCAAAACCAGATTGTGCATAACATAGATATTATACACGTTATAAAGTATATATATATTGTCATGTGTCGAGTTTTTAAATGATAAAAATAAAACAAGAGAAAGTTTATAGGATATCCAACTTCATAATAAAGCTATGAGTATTAACTAAACACTGCCGAAGTCGTCCAGAGGTGGTGATGTATGGCTATGATTTTAACTGTCTCTACCACGTAGATGTAGATATGTCCACGAAAGTAATTTAGTTTCTCAGGGGAAACTTTTCTTTAAAGTTTAACGACACTTCTGTTTAAAGATGTATAAACTCACATCGTAAATGACAGTAAATTCGATACGATAAACTTGATCTCGTACGTAATTTGCCATAGCATGATTGGATAGAATAATTATTTACTGCGGGGGGG